>NC_086072.1:22363084-22371603 GCF_948474715.1 Cydia amplana
AGTTCTAGTTCCTCTAGCAGTCCGCTCAGTTCTTTCCCTCTCTCGTCTTCGATTTGACTTCCCCACCAGGTACTCTTGGCATTGACATCGCCTCCAGCGATGATCTTCACTTGACCCATTTCTTTATGCACTTTTTTGAGGTGTTCCAGGTATCCCTCTATGGGTTTATCAGGCTCGAAGTACAGGGACACCGTCACTATTGTCCAGGCTGTTGTTCGGACTTTCACCACCACGATGTTCTTTGTGGTGAGGTCAGGGTACTGTGTGACATCGAGATCATCATCAAAGATCATGATTGCCGATTTCACAGGTCCCCCTTCCACTTTTTTGTCTTGAAAGATCCTAACCCCTGGATATCCCTGCATCTCTCCTTCCTTCCCCACATAGGGCTCCTGAATCATCGCGATGGCCGTTTTGCGCTTTTTGGCTTCTAGCAAAAGTTCGGTGGTTGCCAGTTTGCTGCGCTGGAGGTTTGCCTGCATACATTGGTATCCTTTGTTCTCCGGGGCCACCTTAGCAATACGCCACGGATGCCCGGGCTAATGTGTCCCACTTTCTCCTGACTGGGCACTCGTTGCTAAATGCATCGTGGGCCCAGTTTTCCATTTTGGCCCGAGTACAGTTTTTGCACGTTGCTGCTTCTCCAGTGAGTTTTTCCGGGCATGCTTCTCTTAAGTGCGGTCCACCGCAGTGGCCGCACAGATCTGCTGGCTCTTTGCAGAATCGCCGACTGTGGCCATAGCCCAGGCAGCGCGTGCATTGTACTAGGGGACTCTGGTCCTCTACACGAATACTCTGGAGATCTATCCTCAGGCGCTTTCCTTCAAGTGCTCTGTTCCAAATTTTGGGGGATACCCTTAGGACGACGTGGCACGTCAATGGATTTCTTGCCTTTCTGCGATATTTGATCTCCAGGTGTCTTTCCTCTTCGTCGAGGCCGTGGAAAACCTCCCGATTCTGATTTTGGAGGGCCCTTATTATGTCTTCGTCGCTATTTATCTGCAGCACATCTCTCATTATCAGAAGCGGGTTTTTGTTTTTCACTTCCTCGACGGTGAGGTCGACTCCCTGGCTCTCCATCCTTTCTCTGAATTTGTCCCTCTCTCCTTTGGTCCCGAATCCCATGAGTACCTTCCTGTCCTTTGCCTTCCTTACTCTTTCCACCTGTATCCAACCTTCCTTTGCGTCAATCGCTTTGCGAACTTTCTCGAGCACCTCCTCGCCTGTCTCTGTTTCCTTTTCCGAGGAGACCACTACCGAGTGCAGAGTACCTCTCCTGGAAGCTGGCCCTGCACTCTGCGTCGTGTTTGGGGACGCCGCCGCTACGCTTGCGTATGTCGCGGTCGTCGCCATCCTCTCGAGGGTCTCCCTTTGGGTCTCCATCGAGGCTCTCAACTCGTCCATTTTCTTGCCGTTCTCCTCTATGAGTTTGGTTTGCTCTTCGAGCTTTAACAGGAAAGTGTCAGTGCCCGCTCCGGCCGAAGTTTTTGTGGCCTCTTTGGTTTCCTTGGGCACTTCCCTGTTTGCTCCAGGTTCTCCCTTTTTCGTCTCAGCATCCGCCTCTTTCACCAGCTGGTACAAACGGTCTAGGGCCTCTAGGACATCGTTTTTGATGCTTGTTTTCACGTTTCTCCCTTCTTTGATGCTGCATGTAGCCTTGTCATGGATGATTCGGGCCTCCACCGTCCTGCTTGAGTAAACCTTTTTCGCAGGTGCGGTGGGTGTCTTCCTCGCTGGTGATATTATAATTATATTTTGGCGTGCAGGGCCGGCCTGTGTTTCTGTTTTTCCTGCTTTTGCTTGCTGTTTTGCTTCAGCCTTCGGTGGGCCGGCCTGCGTCTTTTCCTGTGGTGTCTTGGCCTGTGGTTTTGGGGTGTCGGTACCCACGGCCAGTAACGGGAGGGCCGCGGGGGCTGGCTTTGATGTCACCCCCGCTCCCGCGGCCTCTCCCGATGATGGGCTTGGTGAAAGCCGGTAGGTGCTATCAAGCTTCACCCGTTCCGCAGGACCTGCCCGCTTCGTTTCTGTAGTCGGGGTGGGAATAAGGCTTTTTCCCTGTTCCCACTCTCCGATGCTGCGTCTAACATTTGGGGCTGGGGTTGGCACCTCTTCCGACAGCCTACTTGCCGCCGGTGCTTGGTGCGAAGTGCCCTCCTCTAGTGTCTTTGGTGGAGACGGCATTTCCGTCTCCAGGTCGCCTTTTTGTTTTTTGCTCGGTGTCCTGAACATGTTGGAGGGTGTTCTGGTTCTATATAGCCCCTGTAAAGGGGGGGCGTCAAAATACAATAGGGGTATAGACAATAAAAGTTTGTGAAGAAAGAAGAAATAAAAAGTAGCGCAGTATAAGATACTCTATGTAGAGTTAGTCTAGCGACTATATTGTCGGTCTGCTGTCAAATTTTATTTGTCCGGATGTAGAGTCACAGACTCTGTCAATTTACAAAACCAAAACCAATTTTTTCTTTGCTCTATGTAGAGCCGTAAATGTGCCTCTGTACAGGGGAGACAATAATCACTTAATTCTAAGGATGAGCAGTCCGTCTGCGCTTTCAGGGTCTGAAAAGTCGGTTTCTGTGAGCTTTTACAAGGGAACGGAAAATGGCTCTATGTAGAGCCGTTTTCTCAGTACCGACTGATAGCTCTCCCCGAGCCCTTTCTAATGATACCAAACACGGGTCTGCTATTCCTATTGGTTCCGGAGTTACGAGGGTCTAAAATATCTGGTTTCCGTCCAGAAACCGGTTCCTGGATTCGGTATCCGCCTGTATCTCCGGTTCCGCTGGCCCCACAGATCCGCGCTTGGGCTCGTTTTTCTGGGCTCGACGAGCTCTATCCAGCGGGGACACTTTCAGGCGAGAAAAAATTTCAGTTTTTCAGTTTCCTGAAAGAACCTGAAATTGTCTGAAACCTTTTTCCTCACCCTCAGTTGCACCCGCTGATCTCCCTGGTGAAAATCCCAAGTTTCTACGACTCTCCGTTCCGGAGATAGAGGGATTTTAAGGTTTCCAAAATGGCGGCGAGAACTGTCAAAGTCCGACTTTGACCGCTGATTTCTCGGGTCCTAGAGGTCGCAGAAACGCCGGATTCTCGATGCCTATCCTAGCTTATCCTAAACTAATGGCTGACACCACTTTCAGGGCCGGAAAAATTTCAGAAATTTTCAGGTTAAATTTTCCCTGAAAGTTTCTGAAAAGTGTCTAAGGTGGTAGTTTGGCCTGCTGTGTCCACAAGGAAGAAAACCGCGATCTTCCAGCCCTCCCGGTTGCCGAGATATTGCTGCTGAAAGAAAACCAAGATGGCCGCCGAACTGTCAAACTCAATGTTTGAAGGCTGATATCTCTGGAACCGGTGGTCCTAGAAAGTTCGGACCTTCTTCCCTGCTTGTCGCCCCTTCTCCTTTCTCACTCTAGTGTGGTCTCAGCCCTTAGAAATAATTTGCGAGATAATCACCTAAAACCGGTTAAAATCGGTTTTTACTCAAAAATGGCTGCCGAAGGTGAAAATCCGAGTTTTCTATGTCTAGTGGTTTCTGAGATATTAAATTTTGAAAATTGAAACCAGAATAAACAAAATGGCGGATTTCTGGTTTCAGGCCAATTTAAAAGATACGGGGTCCGCGTTTTAAGTTTCCCGAGGTACAATTACGATTCTAAAACCAAATATAACGTGAAAAAATAATATTTTATATTAATTTGGAATATATTAAAGAAAATAAGTAAAAAATCTATAACTCCTGAACCACTTGACATAAAATTACACAAAAAACAGTAAAATTAGCACAAAATACACATCTACAATACACAATAAAAATATAAAACAGTTCCTTACAAAAAATTTTCACAGTCAAAGTTTTTCGAAATTTTCCGAAAAATCAAAATTTCACTATCTAAAAAGTGTCCAAAAATGTCCAGACTTGATAGGTGTGTTCTCCCGGCAAGCGCGCAGCAGATTTCACAATAAAAAGTATATGGTCTGCCTGAACTTTTTGCACTATTCACTCTTAAAGTTTGAGTTTTTGAAGTGAGTTATTTCCAAAACTAATTGTCCAAAAAATCTGTTCAAAATACCGTTTAGGTCCAGATGGTGTGCCGCTTCGTCCCACGTTGTCAAAGGTTGGCGCGCGCGTCCGGATCTATGACCACGCCACCACGTGGTTTTTGTTTTTCTGGCGATTGTGCTTCAGCCGGTTGTCGTATTGCGGCGCTGAGGGTGTCGGCGTGTAGAGCTCAATGCGGCGCTTCCAGCGGTGTATTGCACTTGTGTATTGCGATCTCCTGTCGCAATGTAGACAGCGTTTTAGTTCAACTTAACCTCACTTTTCACGGTTTTTGACACTTAGCGGCTTTTTAAGGGGTCCGCCACTCACACACTGCAATCCTTCGGATGGCGCGCACTGTTCCGCACACACTGGTTTTTGTTTGGAGCCGATCGGGCTAAAATAGCCACGTCCACGAATTTTTAAGAGCGGAGCTTTGCGAAAACGATGCTGCTATCCCATAGGGTGGGAAGCAAAACCGGTTAGGTTAGGTTAGGTTAGGTTAGGTTAGGTTAGGTTAGGTTAGGTTAGGTTAGGTTAGGTTAGGTTAGGTTAGGTTAGGTTAGGTTAGGTTAGGTTAGGTTAGGTTAGGTTAGGTTAGGTTAGGTTAGGTTAGGTTAGGTTAGGTTAGGTTAGGTTAGGTTAGGTTAGGTTAGGTTAGGTTAGGTTAGGTTAGGTTAGGTTAGGTTAGGTTAGGTTAGGTTAGGTTAGGTTAGGTTAGGTTAGGTTAGGTTAGGTTAGGTTAGGTTAGGTTAGGTTAGGTTAGGTTAGGTTAGGTTAGGTTAGGTTAGGTTAGGTTAGGTTAGGTTAGGTTAGGTTAGGTTAGGTTAGGTTAGGTTAGGTTAGGTTAGGTTAGGTTAGGTTAGGTTAGGTTAGGTTAGGTTAGGTTAGGTTAGGTTAGGTTAGGTTAGGTTAGGTTAGGTTAGGTTAGGTTAGGTTAGGTTAGGTTAGGTTAGGTTAGGTTAGGTTAGGTTAGGTTAGGTTAGGTTAGGTTAGGTTAGGTTAGGTTAGGTTAGGTTAGGTTAGGTTAGGTTAGGTTAGGTTAGGTTAGGTTAGGTTAGGTTAGGTTAGGTTAGGTTAGGTTAGGTTAGGTTAGGTTAGGTTAGGTTAGGTTAGGTTAGGTTAGGTTAGGTTAGGTTAGGTTAGGTTAGGTTAGGTTAGGTTAGGTTAGGTTAGGTTAGGTTAGGTTAGGTTAGGTTAGGTTAGGTTAGGTTAGGTTAGGTTAGGTTAGGTTAGGTTAGGTTAGGTTAGGTTAGGTTAGGTTAGGTTAGGTTAGGTTAGGTTAGGTTAGGTTAGGTTAGGTTAGGTTAGGTTAGGTTAGGTTAGGTTAGGTTAGGTTAGGTTAGGTTAGGTTAGGTTAGGTTAGGTTAGGTTAGGTTAGGTTAGGTTAGGTTAGGTTAGGTTAGGTTAGGTTAGGTTAGGTTAGGTTAGGTTAGGTTAGGTTAGGTTAGGTTAGGTTAGGTTAGGTTAGGTTAGGTTAGGTTAGGTTAGGTTAGGTTAGGTTAGGTTAGGTTAGGTTAGGTTAGGTTAGGTTAGGTTAGGTTAGGTTAGGTTAGGTTAGGTTAGGTTAGGTTAGGTTAGGTTAGGTTAGGTTAGGTTAGGTTAGGTTAGGTTAGGTTAGGTTAGGTTAGGTTAGGTTAGGTTAGGTTAGGTTAGGTTAGGTTAGGTTAGGTTAGGTTAGGTTAGGTTAGGTTAGGTTAGGTTAGGTTAGGTTAGGTTAGGTTAGGTTAGGTTAGGTTAGGTTAGGTTAGGTTAGGTTAGGTTAGGTTAGGTTAGGTTAGGTTAGGTTAGGTTAGGTTAGGTTAGGTTAGGTTAGGTTAGGTTAGGTTAGGTTAGGTTAGGTTAGGTTAGGTTAGGTTAGGTTAGGTTAGGTTAGGTTAGGTTAGGTTAGGTTAGGTTAGGTTAGGTTAGGTTAGGTTAGGTTAGGTTAGGTTAGGTTAGGTTAGGTTAGGTTAGGTTAGGTTAGGTTAGGTTAGGTTAGGTTAGGTTAGGTTAGGTTAGGTTAGGTTAGGTTAGGTTAGGTTAGGTTAGGTTAGGTTAGGTTAGGTTAGGTTAGGTTAGGTTAGGTTAGGTTAGGTTAGGTTAGGTTAGGTTAGGTTAGGTTAGGTTAGGTTAGGTTAGGTTAGGTTAGGTTAGGTTAGGTTAGGTTAGGTTAGGTTAGGTTAGGTTAGGTTAGGTTAGGTTAGGTTAGGTTAGGTTAGGTTAGGTTAGGTTAGGTTAGGTTAGGTTAGGTTAGGTTAGGTTAGGTTAGGTTAGGTTAGGTTAGGTTAGGTTAGGTTAGGTTAGGTTAGGTTAGGTTAGGTTAGGTTAGGTTAGGTTAGGTTAGGTTAGGTTAGGTTAGGTTAGGTTAGGTTAGGTTAGGTTAGGTTAGGTTAGGTTAGGTTAGGTTAGGTTAGGTTAGGTTAGGTTAGGTTAGGTTAGGTTAGGTTAGGTTAGGTTAGGTTAGGTTAGGTTAGGTTAGGTTAGGTTAGGTTAGGTTAGGTTAGGTTAGGTTAGGTTAGGTTAGGTTAGGTTAGGTTAGGTTAGGTTAGGTTAGGTTAGGTTAGGTTAGGTTAGGTTAGGTTAGGTTAGGTTAGGTTAGGTTAGGTTAGGTTAGGTTAGGTTAGGTTAGGTTAGGTTAGGTTAGGTTAGGTTAGGTTAGGTTAGGTTAGGTTAGGTTAGGTTAGGTTAGGTTAGGTTAGGTTAGGTTAGGTTAGGTTAGGTTAGGTTAGGTTAGGTTAGGTTAGGTTAGGTTAGGTTAGGTTAGGTTAGGTTAGGTTAGGTTAGGTTAGGTTAGGTTAGGTTAGGTTAGGTTAGGTTAGGTTAGGTTAGGTTAGGTTAGGTTAGGTTAGGTTAGGTTAGGTTAGGTTAGGTTAGGTTAGGTTAGGTTAGGTTAGGTTAGGTTAGGTTAGGTTAGGTTAGGTTAGGTTAGGTTAGGTTAGGTTAGGTTAGGTTAGGTTAGGTTAGGTTAGGTTAGGTTAGGTTAGGTTAGGTTAGGTTAGGTTAGGTTAGGTTAGGTTAGGTTAGGTTAGGTTAGGTTAGGTTAGGTTAGGTTAGGTTAGGTTAGGTTAGGTTAGGTTAGGTTAGGTTAGGTTAGGTTAGGTTAGGTTAGGTTAGGTTAGGTTAGGTTAGGTTAGGTTAGGTTAGGTTAGGTTAGGTTAGGTTAGGTTAGGTTAGGTTAGGTTAGGTTAGGTTAGGTTAGGTTAGGTTAGGTTAGGTTAGGTTAGGTTAGGTTAGGTTAGGTTAGGTTAGGTTAGGTTAGGTTAGGTTAGGTTAGGTTAGGTTAGGTTAGGTTAGGTTAGGTTAGGTTAGGTTAGGTTAGGTTAGGTTAGGTTAGGTTAGGTTAGGTTAGGTTAGGTTAGGTTAGGTTAGGTTAGGTTAGGTTAGGTTAGGTTAGGTTAGGTTAGGTTAGGTTAGGTTAGGTTAGGTTAGGTTAGGTTAGGTTAGGTTAGGTTAGGTTAGGTTAGGTTAGGTTAGGTTAGGTTAGGTTAGGTTAGGTTAGGTTAGGTTAGGTTAGGTTAGGTTAGGTTAGGTTAGGTTAGGTTAGGTTAGGTTAGGTTAGGTTAGGTTAGGTTAGGTTAGGTTAGGTTAGGTTAGGTTAGGTTAGGTTAGGTTAGGTTAGGTTAGGTTAGGTTAGGTTAGGTTAGGTTAGGTTAGGTTAGGTTAGGTTAGGTTAGGTTAGGTTAGGTTAGGTTAGGTTAGGTTAGGTTAGGTTAGGTTAGGTTAGGTTAGGTTAGGTTAGGTTAGGTTAGGTTAGGTTAGGTTAGGTTAGGTTAGGTTAGGTTAGGTTAGGTTAGGTTAGGTTAGGTTAGGTTAGGTTAGGTTAGGTTAGGTTAGGTTAGGTTAGGTTAGGTTAGGTTAGGTTAGGTTAGGTTAGGTTAGGTTAGGTTAGGTTAGGTTAGGTTAGGTTAGGTTAGGTTAGGTTAGGTTAGGTTAGGTTAGGTTAGGTTAGGTTAGGTTAGGTTAGGTTAGGTTAGGTTAGGTTAGGTTAGGTTAGGTTAGGTTAGGTTAGGTTAGGTTAGGTTAGGTTAGGTTAGGTTAGGTTAGGTTAGGTTAGGTTAGGTTAGGTTAGGTTAGGTTAGGTTAGGTTAGGTTAGGTTAGGTTAGGTTAGGTTAGGTTAGGTTAGGTTAGGTTAGGTTAGGTTAGGTTAGGTTAGGTTAGGTTAGGTTAGGTTAGGTTAGGTTAGGTTAGGTTAGGTTAGGTTAGGTTAGGTTAGGTTAGGTTAGGTTAGGTTAGGTTAGGTTAGGTTAGGTTAGGTTAGGTTAGGTTAGGTTAGGTTAGGTTAGGTTAGGTTAGGTTAGGTTAGGTTAGGTTAGGTTAGGTTAGGTTAGGTTAGGTTAGGTTAGGTTAGGTTAGGTTAGGTTAGGTTAGGTTAGGTTAGGTTAGGTTAGGTTAGGTTAGGTTAGGTTAGGTTAGGTTAGGTTAGGTTAGGTTAGGTTAGGTTAGGTTAGGTTAGGTTAGGTTAGGTTAGGTTAGGTTAGGTTAGGTTAGGTTAGGTTAGGT